>NC_057796.1:81402199-81408620 GCF_018294505.1 Triticum aestivum | reverse complement strand
GCGCGGCGTACGGGCCGCCACGTGGCGCGCGAGGATTGGCTGCGGGCGGCGGCGGCTGAAGCGTCCGGCGGCGGTGGACGTGTCCGGTGGCGGCGGGGGCGATTTTGCTAGGGTTAGGGGTGGTTTTGCCCGAAATTTCGGAGGGGGAGGTATTTTATAGGTAGAGGGAGCTAGGAGACTCCAAATGGAGTGCGGTTTTCGCCCACATGATCGTGATCGAACGACCTAGAGCATGGAAGTGGCTTAGATGGGTTTTGGGCTGTTTGGAGGGGGGTTTTTCTGCAACACACAAAAGGACTTTGCGGTTACCCGGTTAACCGTTGGAGCATCAAACGACCTCCAAATGGAACGAAACTTGACAGGTGGTCTAACGGTGGTATACGAAGGCCACTTGGCAAGACTCGGTCCATTCCGAGAACGTTCAACACCTGCTCACGAAAAGAAACAAGAGGGGGGCGCCGGTGCATGTGGGAGTGCCGGATTACAAAACGGACAACGGGCAAAATGCTCGGATGCATGAGACGAACACGTATGCAAATGAGATGCACATGATGACATGATATGAGATGCATGACAGGAACAAAATGCAAAACAAAAAACAAAACCCGACCACGGAGGGAATATCATAACACATAGCCGAAAATGGCAAGAGTTGGAGTTACAATTATGGAAAATTACATCCGGGGTGTTACAACAGATGATCGCTTGCTTCGCCAGGAGATTCTACAGATACTCCTCGATGTTTCCCGAGACCTTGTGCCCACTGCTTTGCAGTTCCTGACCACCAATAATCCCCGTGAATAACATCCTTGCCGCTTGTACATTCTTCCCCAGATGTTCCTATTGTTACAAGATACCCCTAGTACTCTCCATTGTTTCGAGAATCCTTTGTGCCTTCTGCTTTGCAACTTCTTTTTGAACTGCGGATAATTCACTTAACCGGGGTACGTTCATCCCCAGTTGTTCATATGCTTTTCCAAAATACCTGAAAATGCTACCTGATCTTTCAAAATCCTCTGCAGCCTATTGCTCTTGATTCTCCTTGCCTGCTTGCATTAGGATTAATTCCATATGTCTAGCAATATTCTTTAAAATTATTTGTGATTCTCATTCTGTTCCTATGGATTCAGCGTGTGTGCGAATACTTGCAATCATCAATCAATCCTTGGAAATTTTCTATCCGGCTCAGACATTCTTCCAGATATGAGCTGGTTCTTGCCCAATCCAGATTTGATCGGGTACACCTCTAAGTCTATTCAACTTACTCATATTTTGATCAGAGCCTCTGTTTCTGATCATTCGTCTTGAAATCATAATTCCTTTGTACCCAAGCATCGAATCATTCAGGCGTTTCTATAAGCCGATGCCTTTTCATCCCCTTCTTCATTTTGATTGATTACAGATAATCACATCAACTCTGTCGTGAATCGCCAGATCCATTGCTGGGTTGTTATCCGATAGTGTCCTTCACATCCAAAATCTTGTGTGTTTTTCCCTGATACATGATACCTTCGGTAAATTGTATCATTTGCTTTGACTTTGATACTCTGCTTTCGAACTCGTATCTTTTGCTTGGTTGATGGCTGTATAGATTCGTAAAAAAATGCCCTGATGGGTTGAACTTATGCCTTCCATAATCCGTATGAATCCGAGAGATCCCACGGGTCTTACTCTTCTAGTACTTCGCCAGATAAATCTTCTGCCCTACAATTTCTTCGAAAACGAGGAGTGAATGAAAGGTTATGCATTGAAAAAGTGGGAGTCGACCTTGAACTTTGTTCATGCCCATGGACACGATGTGGAACTTATCATGTAAGCTTCTTGTAATAATAACTATTTCCTTGATATAATATCATCTGGTATCTGTGAATTGATCCTTCGCAACCGTGGTTCCGACCATGATTGTTCTTCTTTGGTCCCATTTCTTGGACAAGTTAAATCACTTGTCTTCTGCAGGTCAATACGCATGCCCAACCTCTATTATGATCTACCTTCGGTATTACCCCTGGTATTTCGAGGATATCATGCCATTGCACTACATCTTATGAACTTTTGATGGAGCACTACCTTACCCTGTCCTTGTCACTTCATGGGTTCTGGGTTGTTTGTCAACCGAGAACACCATAAGTGAATCGATTCCGCACTCCGATTCAATAACTCTGAGTCATTTTTGTTGCTTACGAGTTTAATAATCCTTCAAGTCAGTCCTAGCATGATCGACAATATCATTATCATGCTAAATTTTAACTGCGCCACCTGGTCCTTATTCACGGAGCACAACCTTTCGACGATGAGCGAAGCTTACGTCGATCTTCCTCATTTTATCATTTCACCTCGAACAACAAGCTTGATTTTGAGCTTGTGTCGTGCCCCAACTCGAATGAGAAATACCATCCGTGACCCTCAATGAATTGTGTTATCATCGACAACATTCTTGCCTCCCCCAACTCGAATTTGTTCATATAAATTTTGGAAATACATCCTTTTTGACATGTCGATGGATTTTTGCTGAAACTATCGCCCATCTCCTCATCTTCCCTGAAAAAAATTGCTTGAGGTGTTCAAGTAATTCCCGATGGATCCTTTGTGTTCCCAAGGTCCGGCCTTTACCTGATGCCCATGTCAATGCTATCCAAAAGTATGGTTGTGTTAGTCCGAACATCATTAAGAACATTGGAGGCGCAATGCTAAATGTTTCTTGGTCAATTATCCAAACACTGTTGTATGGGTAAACATCATGATTCTCCTTACCCCATTAATTAAATGGATAAGTACTTGATGTCCTGTCATGTATATCATGCTCTGTTTGTTCGTGGGAAGCATATACTCTAATACTTTTGTACAAGCACCTTTTCCTTTCCATTGGGCTGGTTAAACTGATAACCACATTTTCCTTTCCATTGTTTTGTTTAACCTTTCTTGTGATCTATATGATCTAAGCAATAATAGTTCCCTGCTTATGTAAACACCTCGATGTACAATTTGTCAGTAGGACCTTGATATTATTGCTGTTAACATTCCGGTAGCCACCAATGGACGAGAACTTTGCCTATTGGTCCGCCTTGTTTCAACGAGTAGGAAAATGATTCTCTTCGTCCCTCGCCCTTGGTACCAACGTTGTTGCCAACATAACTAACAGGCTATCCTCTGACATGCCTTGGTATCATGACCATGCAAGATGTCAGCGCCCTTTCTACTTTTAACCCACATGGTGGGCCCATAACCCACAGTTCCACTGGATCGAAACTTGACTCTCATGTACAACCTTGATTCCGGAGTATCCTTTGCATTTGGCTTCATATGTAATTCACGAGCTAATTCCCTTACCATGATCTATTCTGGTATCAGATGTAACACTTATCCCATTGCTCTGAACCCCCCTCCCCTTCACACTCTACTTCAGGCATCGAACGATTGCTTATCCATTTGAAAGTTTCGTACCCCCGTATAATGCTTTCGAGGTGTTTCATGTAATCAACTCGAGAGACACTTTATGCTTCTTCCCCTAAGTTAATCATCCGACGCTCAATCTTATTAAAACTCGTCCTTATAGAGTTTCCCCTCTCATCCTTTCGTAAGTATGGTGAAGATCCTGAAGGGAGGACGATGACTTCATCATGATGCCCTGATGCAGTGAAATGAAGACATCAACATAATGGATCAAATTTTCTTCCAAAGAGCAACCAAGACCGGGAAGACTCGTTAGAATTTCCTAACCAATTCTTCCCCCTTACTTCACGTCTTAAATCTCGGGACGAGATTTCTTGTAGTAGAGGAGATTTGTAACACCCCCAGTGTCATGCTACAGTATTCCCCTGTTAATGGTGCCATGTCACCATGTTACTGTTGCTAATCTTCACTTGATCCAAATCACTGTTCAAACTCAAATTCAAATATAAAGTCAAAATTCAAATTTGCAAACATGAAAACTAAAATGTTCAAAGTGTGGCAAACAATTCCTGGATATTTTTCATGTTGGAACCAACCTCTTTTGGATTCCCAAAGTGCCCCTGAAGTTATTTAGTGGTCCAACAGCATTTAAAATTGTCCTTTTCAATTTCTAAAAATGGTTAGACAACTCCAAAAGGCCCCAAACTTTTTGTGCATCTGGTAATATTGTGCTTGAATTATGTGCCAAGTTTCACACTATGCAAAAATCATTTGGTAGCTCAAATAATTGCAAATCTATAGTTGTTTGATTTACAGAAAAAGAAAGGGAAAATACACAAAACACTACTAGGAAAAGGCCTGCTAGTGGCGCACCTGTTTTGGCTACTAATGGCGCACTACAGGTGCGCCACTAGCATCACGCCATTAGAATTTTTTACTAATGGTGCACCACAGGTGCGCCATTAGTATCTGGTATACTAATGGCGCACAGTATATCCCAAGGTGCGCCATTACTATGTGATTTAGTAATGGCGCACCACATAGAAGTGCACCATTACTAACAATTTTTTTTCAAAAAAATTTCAGAATTTTTTTTTCAATTTTTTTAAATGTTCACAATTTTTTTTCATAATCTCGGGTCACTATGGCTTAATCTCAAGCGAATATGCTTAATCTCAAGTCAAATCGCACTCCATGGTCAATCTTCCCGGAAGGTCACCCATCCTCACACTACTCCAGCCTGAGCACGCTTAACTTCGCAGTTCTATCCAACCACAGCACTAGCTCACTTCACACGCACCTGTTGATATATCTATCATATCAATCCTATTAAACCTTGTTGATGTCTAGGACTTTGTTCATGTTCATGAGTGTGATGAAATTTTGAAATAATATTTCAAACTTCCCGGTCATATTACGTATCATATTTTGAAAAAAAATCCAAATTTTTTTTGAAACCAAATTTTTTTCTTGTTACTAGTGGCGCACCATTCGCCACTAGTAAGTTTGATTTTTTTTCATTTTCCCCCTCTAGATCTTAAAAGCCCCGTATCTTTCGTTCTGTTAGGTTTTTGGGGATTTTGAAGATCTTGAACAAGGTTCCCCCCGGTTCAAATCGTATGTAACTTTTCGAGTAGATGATTTTTCATATAAAAAACTTTTTAATCCGAGTTCGTATGCAAAAGTTATGCCCATTTTACAAATTCCAGAGAGATTTTGCAAATAAAGTCAAAATTCATATTTGTAAATTTTCCCAACAACTAGACCACATATCACATGGGAACTTATTTTATTTTATTTTTTTGACATTTCCATCATTTTCTTTTATTTTTTCTAAAACTAAAAAGGCGGTCCACAGGAGGGGTGCATTCGGTGGAATTTTTGGGCAAAGTTAGTAATGGCGCACCGTGGGTGTGGTGCGCCATTACTAGTTAAACTAGTAATGGCGCACCACACCCACGATGCGCCATTACTAACTTTGAAAAAAAATAAAAAAATTGTTAGTAGTGGCGCACCGAGGGTGTGGTGTGCCATTATACTAGTTAAAACTAGTAATGGCACACTGTCCCTTCGGTGCGCCATTACTAGTTTGAAAAAAAAATAAAAAAATTGTTAGTAGTGGCGCACCGAGGGTGTGGTGCGCCATTACTAGTTAAACTAGTAATGGCGCACTATCCCCTGGTGCGCCATTACTAGTTTTGAAAAAAAAAATTGTTAGTAGTGGCGCACCGTGGATGTGGTGCGCCATTAGTATTTGGACACTAATGGCGTACCAACACATGGTGCGCCATTAGTATATAGTAGTGGTGCACCACATGTGTGGTGCGCCATTAGTGTCCATATTATCTATAGCCCTTTTCCTAGTAGTGAAATCTACTGTTTACTTTAAGCCTGGTTCTACAGTGCGGCCCAGCCCACTCAATGGGCCTCCTCCTTCCATCATCAGGTATAGGAGGAAGGAGGCGTGCGTGTCGCACATCCACGGCTGCCATAGCCATGGATGGCCTCCACGTCGACTCCCTCGGCTTATAACTGCTCCAACGCGAACCCTAGTCCGCTCTCGACCGATCCCCTCTCTTTCCCCCATCGTGCCTCTCCTCGTCTGCTCGAAAACGACAAAAGAGCTCGAGCGGTGACTGCACCGTCGCCGCCGTTCCCGCGGCCTACGAGCTCCCCGACGCCTGTGGAGTTGTCCCGAAGAGTCGCCGCCGTCGTCTTCATCATCTACGCCCCTGGATCGGAGCCGGGGGCTACATCATCGTCGTCCACCTCAATCCCCTTCGACGGACATCGCCTCTGCCTCTCGTCGATCTGTCGCCGTAGAGTCACCCCGCGAGCTCGCGCCCGCCGTGGCCGAAGCCCTGCCGCAACCGCACCGGGTTCGCCCCCGTACACGCTCGCCGCACCCATGGTCGTGCTCCCCTGCGCGCCTGGCCTCGCGCCTAGCCCGCGACCGCCCTCGCCGGCGCATCTCTCGCCCGCGCGCCTGGCCACGACCCAACTGCTCGCCGCCCCTGCTGCAGTCGCCGGC
>NC_057796.1:81399017-81401645 GCF_018294505.1 Triticum aestivum | reverse complement strand
GCGGCGCCTGGAGCTCCGCTCCCTGGCCCCGCCTGCTGCCCCGCGCGCCGCCTCTAGCCGCGCCCGCCGATGCCCCGCCCGCCGCGGCTGCTGGCCTTGGCCACGGCCATGGCCGATGGCACCGTCGGCTCCCTGCGCGTGTGTGCGTGCGTTGTGTGTGTGCGTGTGTGTGTATTAGGTTATCCTAGGATTAGATTAGTACTAAACTAGTCTACTGCAAATGACATGTAGGGCCTCCCCTTGATAAGATTAAAGAAAATCAAATTAGAAATTGTTAAGACACTGACGTGTGGGACCCCCTGGCCCCGTTGACCGGTCAACGGGTCAACGTTGAGTGCTGGCTGGGCAGTCAATGGAGCCCACTGATCAGCCCCTGTGCACTGCTGGGTGCACTGCACCAGGTGCACCCAGCCCTTTTGTTTTATATCTTTCAAATTAATTTAATTGAAATAAATCCAGAAAATATTGCTAAAACTTTCAAAAATCATATAAAATAATCCGTAGCTCGGGTGAAAATGTTTTCTATATGAAAGTTGCTCAGAAAAATCCAATTAATCCGAATACGCGGTCCGTTCTTTTGTCACATGCCCCTAGCATGCTGAACATGGAACTTTCCTCCTCCGGTCATCTGTGTGACACAGGTCCGGAACCGGGAAAACATTCCCGGTTGAATTCCCCTTCACCAGTATCGTGTAGCACCGCGTTAGAAACACGTCTAGCTCTGCCTGTTGTCTTGTTATGCACTTGCTTGCTATGTATTTACTGTTTCTCCCCCCTCTTCTCTTCGGTAGACCCCGTGACGATGCTGATGCCCCTGTGATCGACTACGTCACCGACGACCCTCCTTCTCGTCTGAGCAACCAGGCAAGCCCCCCTTTGATCATCCCGATATCGCCCATTCCATTCTCTCATGCTTGCATTAGATTTTTCTACTGTAATTGATTGCTCCTATTCTGATGCATAGCCTGCTTTTGTAACCTGCTTATTGTTACCTACCTGCTTATCCTAAACTGCTTAGTATAGGTTGGTTAGTGATCCATCAGTGACCCCCACCTTGTCCTTAATGCCCCTGCTTCATCATTGAAGACCTGATCAACGGGATCGAAGACCAGGCCCCGGCACCGCACATCACTTTCCCCTTAGTTGCTCGACACTACTGGGTTACTATCGAGTGCCGAGGGTGAGACCTCCACACCACTTCTGATGTTAACCCTGTAGTGTAGCTATTCGGTCATGGTCATCGTGGGTGATTCCGCCTTAACACACTTCCGATACGACTCTGTCGTGCAACCCCTCAAGTGTGAACCTCGGGGGTGGTTCCTCTTACGTTCACCTTGATGATTACATCGAGTGGAATTCACCGAGGGTGATTCCTCGGGTTTTCCCCTTGATGTTTGGACAGACGGATACTTGGACTTTACAACTGTTTCTTGGAAAGGCGGGTCGACCCTAAAGGGTACCCGCGAGTGATGTGGAGACGGGTTGACCTGGAGGGTGCCCGCGAGATAATTACGAGGCGTGGCCGGGCATTCCTAGCCCTTGCCGCAAGTCCTCGAGGCGGGGCAACGGGGTCACATCTTTCATGAGTCTCTGCTTGTTACCGCGTGCTCCTAATCCACTACGATTTGGATATTTGATCCGAGGGGCCTCTGGCCTGATAGCACTAACCATCATGTGGGCATAGTATGGGCGTTCTGCGTCGTATACATCAGCCGAAGCTTAATAGACGTCAGCGACTGAGCGGCACGCGCCGGGTTGGACTGGTAAGCTCCTACCTTTTTAAGGAGGTAGCTAGGTCTGCTCACCGGCCGCGTTCGCAACGTGCAGGAGTTCCCGGGGCGATGGCCCATGACCCCTGGGGGCATAGGTTTAGTCCGGCGTGCTGACCTCTCTATTAAGCCTAGGTCGGGTTGCGGCGTATTGTTTGGCCGAGGTCGGGCATGACCTAGGAAAGTGTATCCGGCCGGAGTTAATCGAGCGTGGTGGGTAAGTTGGTGCACCCCTGCAAGGAAGAAAACATCTATCGATAGCCTGTCCTGCGGTAACGGACACTTGGAGTTGTATCTCGATCGATACAACTAGAACTGGATACTTGAGATGAGACTTGGATACACTACAAAAAAAAGACACATCCGTGACATTTTGGGCCGAACGAAATTTTTTTCTGTCATACATATGACACTTCTATGACGATAATTGTGACCAAACCCGGTATCATCATAGATGTGGTGGGCTCCTACTTCTATGACTAAAAATCATGACAGAAAATGGGCTTTTCGTCCTGGGCGGGCCGGAGACGCAGCTGCATGACATTCTTTGGGCCGTCCATGACGAAAAAACCCGTGGTAGAAGCGAGGGCGAGGAAAATTTCGGGGAGTTCCCGGTTACGGTGGGAGGTCGGGGGCCGAGCGGCGCGTTTCTCTTGTACACGTACGCGTGTGTGTGCGAGGCATTGGCTCTAACTGAACCCGAGCGAGGCGTTGGGCTCTAACCGAACCCGAGCGATTGCACTGCAGGCTATGCGTTACTGAACCCGAGCGATCGATCGATGGCTATTAACTGAACCCGATTGAGCAATTCCTTCGCTACTGCTGCTAACTGAAGCGGATCGATTGGATGAACAGTGAG
>NC_057796.1:81380016-81398615 GCF_018294505.1 Triticum aestivum | reverse complement strand
GAGGGGTGCCCGTGGAGGGGTGGTTGAACAGTAGCCGGCGGAGTAGCGCGCGGTGGAGGCTGGATGAACAGGAGCCCATGGAGGCTGGAGGAGGTTGACGGTAGCCCGTGGAGGCTGGAGGAGGTCGACGGTGGAGATGAACAGTATCCCGTGGAGTCCCGTTTTGCGGTACGCCACACCCCTCCCGAAGAACAGGACGCCCGTTTCGACCGTAGGAGGTCCGTTTCGTCCGTTTTGCGGTACGCCACACCCCTCCCGATCAACAGGACCCCCGTTTCGACCGTAGGAGGTCCGTTTCGTCCGTTTTGCAGTACGCCACACCCGTCCCGATCAACAGGACCCCCGTTTCGACCGTAGGAGGTCCGTTTCGTCCATTTTGCGGTACGCCAGACCCCTCCCGATGAAAAGGATCCCGTTTCGAACCTGGCCAGTCGAACACAAGGCCGTTTCCTCCATTCTGCGGTACGCCAGGCCTCATTTCCATCGCCTGTTCTGTCCAAGCCCTCCCGATGAACATGACCACGCATTCCGTTCCGACCCAGCCGGTTGGCTCCCACGCGTTTCGTTGCCTCCCGATGAACACGACGCATTCCGTTGCCTCCCCATGAACACGACGCATTCCATTGCCTCCCCATGAACACGACGACGATGCTGTTTCTCCATTCCGACCCAGCCATGTCAACGAGCCCTCGCCGTACGTATGCACGAGTAGGCGTTCGAGACCCCGCCCGTATGTACACATATGTTTCTGTATTTTCTTTCTTGCTCCCTGGCCGCTGTACGTATGTGTACATGCTACATGTGCGCCTCTACTACGACACATGCGCGCCTCTACATCCACCAGTATATATGTACGTACACATTCACGACCAGAATAACAACGCTACGTACGCTTCGACCAGGTGGGTCCCGACTGTCAGGCACTTCCTTGCGTGCGAAGATGTAGCTGGTGGGTCCCAGCAATCAGGGGGGCGAATCGTTTTGTTTTTTTGCCCGGACGCACTTCCTTGCATGCGAAGGTGTAGCTGGTGGGTCCCAGCAGTCAGGGGGGAAGTTTTTTTTGTGAAATACGGTGGCCCGTCCGGTGGGTCCCCGCTGTCAGGTGGAGGAATAATTATTTTGCGCGTAATAAGGTGGCACTTCCTTGCTGCGGCCGTGGACCCAGCTGTCAGCGTCTCCACGCACAGCACTCTTCCGATGGAAGTCGGTCATTTACCACATTGACCACGCCGCGGCGAGAGCACCACAGCGGTGGACGACGGCGAGGCCTAGGAAGGGGACGACACGGAGGCAGGGAAGACTCGGCAGTTGTTTCCCACGCGGAGGGGAGTACGACTGTACGAGGGTTTACTAGTTCGTCTGTCGTCACCGCAGAATAACAGCAGGTGTGGGTGAGTAGAGGGATGGCTAGGCCAGCGATGGGAGTACGGTGGGGCGGTGAGGCCTGCGCGGCAGCACAGCCGGCCGCGGGGAGGAGGGAGCAGGCAGTCCCGCCGGCGCTTGTTTGAGCGGCTGGAGCAGGAAGAGCAGAGATTGAAGAAGCACGACGGCCGTTGGATGGACATCCAACAGTCAGTGCTTGTGCATCAACCTTTTTTTTTAGGAAAGCTTCAAATCTGTGGAAAACAGCATACAGCCCATCTGCCATTATTTCTAATAATTTACAGCCCATTTGCTAATTCTTAAGGTTTTTTTGGAGCCCATATTCTTTTTGTTAGCATTACAGCCCATATTGTGGCCACGGTTAAAAAATTATACAAAATTTTGCATATTTCGGTGCGGTCCGAACTATTTTTAATCCCGAAATTTCGACTCACATTCAAATTGATTTTAAAAGTAAATGTATATCAATATAAAATCCAACAAATTCTCCACGCATAAAAATTAATGTAATTTAAAATCTTGAAATGAAAAAAATATATTTGAAACTAATTGCCGGTTTGATGTGTTTTAAAAATGTACAGCCCATTTCTCATTACTGATGGGCCATTTTCTCGGCCAGCCGAATGAAAGCTCTCCTCGTCTTGAAAGATTTGCAGCCCAACAGGCCTGACAAAGCGACTTACTTGGCAAATCACAAAAAAACTGGGATGTGGCCGTGGACCCAGCTGTCAGCCTCTCCACGTACAGTACTCTTCCGATGGAAGTCGTTCCTTGACCACGTTGACCACGCTGCGCGGAGAGCACCACGGCGGTGGACGACGGTGAGGCCTAGGAAGGGGACGACGCGGAGCCGGGGAAGACGCGGCAGTGGAAGCCCACGCGGAGAGGAGTACGAGGGTTCACTGGTTCGGCTGCGGTGTGAGGCTGCCGTCGCCGCAGGGCCTGGCCAGCGGTGGGAATAGTAGGGGGCGGTGAGGCCTCTGTGGCAGCACAGCCGGCCACGGGAGGTAGGAGCATGCGGCACGACCGGCGCTGCTTTGGGCGGGGCTGGAGCAAGAAGACCAGAGGTTGAAGAAGCACTACGGCCATTGGATGGACATCGTACGGTCACTGGAGCTAGAATCGTTCATATTGACTAAGTTGACAAAGCCCTTCGTCCCCGTCAACTTAGTAGGCCCACAAGTCAGCCTCCCACCAAGGTGGGTCCCAGCTAGCCGGGGGAGTATTCATTTCTTGTGCGTAATAAGGAGGCACTTCCGGTGGGTCCGAGCTGACAGCGGGGGGAACGTTTTTTCGTGAAATACGGTGGCCCGTCCGGTGGGTCCTGGTAGTCAGGGGGAAATGATTTTTTCGCAAAATACTGGTGGCCCGTCCGGTGAGTCCCCGCTGTCAGGTGGAGGAATAATTATTTTCCACGTAATAAGGAGGCACTTCCTTGCGGCTACCGTGGACCCAGCTGTCAGCCTCTCCACGTATAGTCCACGTCCGATGGAAGTCATTCCTTGACCACGTTGACCACGCCGCGCCGAGAGCACCAGGGCGATGGACGACGGCGAGGCCTAGGAAGGGGACGACGCGGAGCCGGGGAAGACGCGGCAGTGGATGCACACGCGGAGAGGAGTACGAGGGTTCACTGGTTCGGCTGCGCTGCAGAATAACAGGGGGTGTGGGTGAGTGGAGGGATGGCCTGGCCAGCGGTGGGAGTAGTAGGGGGCGGTGAGGCCTCCGCGGCAGCACAGCCGGCCACGGGAGGCAGGAGCAGGCGGCACGACCGGCGCTGCTTTGGGCGGCTGGAGCAAGAAGACCAGAGGTTGAAGAAGCACGACGGCCGTTGGATGGACATCATATGGTCACTGCAGCTAGAATCGTTTATATTGACTAAGTTGACAAAGCCCTTGGTACGTCAACTTAGTAGCCCACAGGTCAGCTTCCGAAACGGTGCGCCCCAGATGTCAGGGGGAGGAATCATTTTTTGGGCGGGTGAAGCTAGAATATCCGAGATTGAAGAAGAAGCACGGCATCCGTTGGATGGACATCCAACGGCCACTGCTGCTAGAACCGTGTGTTGACTATAAGTTGAAAGCCTTGCATACGCGTCAACTCTGTTTTTCTAGGGGATGCGTCAACTTAGTAAGGCCAGAAGTGTGGGGCAGAGAACTTATAGCCCATTTGAGATTTGTAAGAATGTGTAACCCATTTTGAATTCTAATGGAATTTACTACAACCCATTTACAGTTTGTTAAAAGTACAGCCCATTTCAACCAACCGTTCAAAACAGAATTTAATAAAATTTCCCACATTTTGATGGGATCCGAAATATTTTTATCCCGAAATTTCTAGTCAGATTAAATACAATTTCAATATAAATTTATATGACGTAAAAATCCAACAAAACATTGCGCTCGCAACAATTAATGAAATTAAAATTTTCAATATCCAAAAATAATATTTTATAAGGTAATCACGTGTTTGGTGCATTTTTTTATAGTTACTGCTCAGTTTTTATAATTACATCCCATTTATTATTTCTTAAAGCCCATTTTCTTGTTAAGCCTAATGCATCCCTCCTAGGAGAGATTTGCAGCCCAGCGGGGCAGAGAATAACAACTTGACCTTGCCTGGGTATTACTAAAAAAAAGTATAGCTGGGCTAGCCATTTTCAGCTTGAAAAAAATTAATATCTGGGCTGGATATCTGGCCTGGGCTAGACGGGCCACAGCCCGCCCACTTAATACCTGCAGCGATGTTTTCGTTGTTGTTCAGAGGAGAAAAATTAATATCTCGGCTAAACATCAAAAAACTCTGCAGTGCTCACACCTCAAAAACACAAATACTGCTCGAGCTGCTTGGTCCCAGCTGTCGGACGCTTCTTATGCAATTCTCTCATTTATTGACTACTACATAAGTTGACAATGGTGTGGGACCGTGATGTCAGGAAACCAAGAGGAAGCAAAATAAATTATAGTTATATATATAAATATATAATAAGGAGGCACTTGCGTATGTGAGGCTATGGACCTGGTGGGTCCCCATTGTCATCCTCTCCAAGTAAAGTCATCTCCTTGCCCGCGCGCGCTTTCCGCCCGAAACAGTCAGCGCCGCCAGCCCCGCTTCCCGGTGCAGGTGATTGCCCCGCCTTCAAATGGCACAAGTGTCGTCCGTCCGTCCATCTGCCGCCCACATTAATGATACGTGGTTGCCGAGGCGGCTACTCCGGCGCCACACATCCGTCCCTCCGCCCGCCCACCATTGCTATATAAACTGCTGCGCCGGCCATAGCCGCAGTCATCCGCATCCGTTCCCTTTCTCCTGTCCACACCACTACTGCCCACCATGGCTTCCTCGTGCTCCAGCGCTCTTCGGGAGGGGCGGACCATCGGCGAGACCCGTGCCCAATATATGGACAGGGTGAGGCAGATGCATGAGGAGCAGTTCCGGGAGGCGCAGGCTGACGCCGCCTACAACCACCATCTCCTCTAGGAGCACCTGCAGGCGGAGGAGCAGATCGCCACGGAGCAGGCGGAGCAGGAGGCGCTGCTCGACTCGTACCGCTCCGCCCGCAAGGGCCGCCTCGAGCGCTGGCGGTACCGCATGCGGGTGGCGGAGGCTGCGGCCGCCTACAAAGAGGCTAGCAAAGAGGGCGATGAAGCGGGCGAGGCGCTATTTGGCGAGACCGACGACGAGGCAGAGGACAATGCCAGCTCCGACGAGTCCCCGCTCCGCTGGCGTCGACGAGGCCCTGCTCCGCCGAGGCCCCGCGGCACCAACAACGAGGCAGAGGACACCGTCGGCTCCGCCGAGGCCCCGCCCCGCCAACAACGAGGAAGAGGACATCGCCGGCTCAGCCGAGGCCCCACCCTGCCAGCAACGTGGGGGAGGATTTCCACCGCTCCGTTGAGCCGCCGCCCGCCAGTAACGAGACAGAGGACATCGCCGGCTCTGCCGAGGCCCCGCCCCGCTGCCAACGAGGCCGCGCCACACAGAAAACAAGGAAGAGTAGAACACGGTAGGTCGCCACCGCTCGGGTCCAAGTAAGGCCACCGCTGCTACCCTCCGGTTGAAGCCAAGCTAGGCGGGTTGACCATTGACGGCCAGTTAGCTTCTTGGCGGCGACGTGGAGTCGGAGAGCTGCGCTGGAGAAGAACGCTGCTTCTACTTAACTGCTGGTGCAGTTGGCTGACTGACACGTGGGCCCAATAGGCCACATGTCAGTTACGCAACTGCACCTGCAGTTAAGTCACTGAAGCTTCTGTTCGGCTCAGCGGGACACAGGTGGGTAGCTTCGGTTAATTAATTATACCTCCAGCGCCCCCCTTTTTAGTTGAAGAATGTATGAAATGTAATGAAATCCGGCATGTTTATATGAAATCCAACCATGTATGAATGAATTTATTTTGATTAGTTCGAATTCCTGTATCACTGGCATTGGATGAACATGTAAAACAATACGTACTAGCATTATTCCCAGGGTGATCACCTCGTTTGCAGCAGTTTCACATGTACTCCCTCCGGTCCTTTCTAGTCTACATACAAGTTTTGTCTGCAATCAAAGTATCTCTACTTTGACCAATCTTATACAAAAAAGTATGCACTTTCACAATGTGCGAAGTAAAAAGGAACAGAAGGAGTACAAAGAGTTTGAGCAGCTTTTTAGCGTTTCTGTACATTGCAATCAAACATACAGGCCTGCCAATTCATAGAGAACATTCAAAACAATCGATGATTATGCATCTCAGCGACTCACATGTCAGAGGCAATATTTACTTCACAACTAAAGAATAAAGAAAAAATTGATCGACGCTGCTGACAGCAAAGGGCGTCCCATTTGAAAATATCAAACGCATGTCTTGCTAAAATCAATGAGCAAAATTTGACAAGGTTGTCCCATTCCAAAATATCAAATGCCTACGATTGTGGAATTGGCAGGGTTTCCATCAGTTTGGACATTGACATGGCACCTCGTGCTAAATAAACCAGCTGTTCTTTTTGTGCAGTTCCACCAAAATCAACCAAATTCGCGCGTAGCTTGTATGATTTCGCCCTTATATGTTGCAACGCCTTGAACTTATCGGCACCTCCTTTCTTGTGGTGGAAATGAATTATTCGATGTATTCATGAACATTTTGTGCAGTTCCCATTGAAATCAAGCTGAGCACCCCTGTTTGCACAAATACAAAAAAGTGATTAGTATAAAGCAAACTGTACTATGAATTGACAGTTTCAACAGGCACATACATGGTCCATGTAGAGCACACTTTTAGAAAAATGGAGCTCACCAGAAAGAATCCTAGAACAACATTGTACTCGCGCATCACAGCAAAAAAATGGAGATTTGTCAGTCCTTCTGAGCTGAAGTTAAATTGGTCTTGTGGGGAGTAGTGTAACCATCCTTCAACTGCTCCTTTTGATGAGAAGATAGACAGGGCTTCTTCATCCTAGCATAATCGGAACTAGTCACTTCACGTACTCCATATTCTTCTTCAGAGGAAGATGATCCTGTTGTGCAAAGACAAGAGGACTACTAAATGCTAGCATCCCTGTTTGCTCGAAAAAAAAGGGAAGGAAATATTTAAAACAGCACAGATGAAGCACTTCTCAAGGACAATACCACTTTTTCATGACAGTATCTAAACAGTAGCACAACACCAATAGAGATGACAAAGCTCAATCATATGGATGAAATCAGTGGGCGAGTACCAACCTTTGTCAGGAGGCTTATTGTGTAGAGCATACAGATGAAGCACTTCTCCGGAACCATCTGTTGCTATCTACGGTGGTGGCCATGCTTACTATATACTCCTTGATTAGTTTAATGTTTCCAACATCTTCTTGTGCAGTTCCACTAAAATATATGGTATCTTCAAAGAAGATCCCTGTTTGCACAAGTAGAGATAATTACATATTACAAGAGTGGCATCAAATCAGTGGCAAAACAATTGCTCGTTCCAGCCATAGCAATAAATTAAGATGCAAAACTATATCATTACTTGTGTCATCACAGTTCCAGTGCTTCATTACAGCACCGGGAGTTGATTTTTGTTTTTCTTCCGCTTGTTCTTCCCCTTCATCACTTGGTTCAATAACAGACAAGCTTCGCCTTCAATGTAAGATTTGGCATGTCAATTAGGGAGCACAAGTATAGTACTAAACTTAATTTTCCGATGAAAGTGGCAAAATACAGGCCAGTTGTGAAATATCCTTATCTTACCTCAATGGGATATTACGGTGCACATACAGATTGGAAGTCTTGTCTCCATTTGTGCAGTTCACTAAAATCAAGCAACATTATCATACAAGTAGCACAACATATGAAAGCACACTGCAGAATCATGTGAAAGAAGGCTAGTACTAACCTCTCATGATGCGGAATTCAAACAACTCACAAGAAGAAGATTTGAACCAAATTCGCCTTAACGGATAGGAAGTATGATCTCCTCTTGTGTAGTTCCACTAAGATCAAGCAATCAAGCAACGTTGTTGGTGTGACATTTTGGTTGAACTGCACAAAACACTCTTAAAACAAAAGTGTTTTGTGCAGCGCAACAAAAGGTCACAATGGCAACGAGGTGAAGTAGATAACCCTGTTTACACAGAGGTGCAAAGGAAACAATTAGTGGTCAATAACGGTGGATGACACAGAAGCCAACAAAAAGAAGCATCTACCTTATCTAAATGGGAAAGAAAGCAAGACAGTAGCATTTCTCAAACGGTGGCATTGATTAATATTAACAGAGAGATTATATTAACAATAAAATTCGTTAAACATGTAATTTGCTTTTAACTGTGGCATTGCATCAATTTTCCAGCGGCATTATTAGAGGGTGTTTGTTTACAGGGACATTTTGGTGTAGGGACTAAAAAAACTCCGTGTCAGTCCCATCTAAACCAAACATGAGGGACTTTTAGGGACTAAAAGTGGGCATTTGGGACTAAAGAAAGAAGACCCCGAGGGAGTCTTTTTGGGGCTTTTTCCAACAGTTGCCCCTGCCATGCATCGCACCTTGTCTCTATTAGTTCATTACTAGGGGTAACATGATCTTTTAGCATGTCATTTAATAACCTCTAGTCCATGTTTAGTCCCTGGAACCAAGCAGGTAGGGACTAGGGAGTTTTTAACCAAACAGGGCCTTAGATTAACAACAGCTAATGAGTTGCACGGGACAGTGGACGCACCAGCACCATGTGCATCTACCGATGTACTGTGGTCATGCACAGTCTGTTGCAACAAAGAACAAACAACCAAGGAGCATATTTGTGTTGGTCCCAGTTTTGTTATCTTTAGACACCTTTCCCTATGTGAGCGCAGTAAATCTAGTCCTGCTCAAACTCTATAGCCTTGTCCCTTCCTTTCCTTTTTGAACTAGTACTTTCTCCCCTTCCTTTCCTCTTTGAACCACGTCCTAGATTTATGCGATACAACTTTCCCCACTACTTTCCCCCATTCCTTTCCTCTTTGAACCACGTCCTAGATTCATGCTATACAACTTTCCCCCTTCATTTCCTCTTTAAACCACGTCCTAGGTTCATGCTATATACAACTTTTCCCACTACTTTCCCCCACTCCTTTCCTCTTTGAACCACGTCCTAGATTCATGGTATACATGCAGCTAGAGCATGTGGAGTAAGTAAATTATACCTTAAGGTTCTTGGGGCGTGGTTCGGTGGGCGACGGGACGGCGGCGAAGAAGAAGGGGTCGGAGGCCCTCCCGCGCCGCCGCTGGGTGCAAAGTGAACAGCTGTGCCGGTAGTCCCTCGCCGACGGCGACAGCGTTAAACCTCCTTTCCTTCCCGGCGGACGGATCCTGCTGGCTCTTTGAGCAGCAGTGAGGGGCGAGAGAGGCCAACGAAGTCTTGTTTAGATCTGGAGAGGGCGAGAGAGTGTGAAGAGAGCAACTACAAGTGCTGAGGCTCCAGCGGGAGAGGGCGAGAGAGTGTGAAGAGAGCAACTACAAGCGCTGAGGCTCCAGCATGTATATATATACTGGAGAGAGAGTGTGAAGCGTGCAAACCCTAGAAAACATTTTGACCAGTCAAAGAATCCTCCTGGCACAAATTATGCTCAAGTGTAGTTATCGAACCCGAGACCTCAAGTTTGATGAGCGAACAGGCTAACCAGCTACACAACCCTCCCGTTATGTTCAACGAGAGGGAAATAACCTTTTATACATTCCTGCATTCGTGTGACAAGCATGCCGTGTTTTATTGTGTGTGTGGGAGTCATTGGGATTTCAATCATAATCGTGTCATGTGGCTTTGGTGGTAAGACTATCCAGAGTGGTGCAGAAATAATGCAGCCTTAGTCACCTTACCTCTCTCCACGTAGTACGTTGGGTCCCACCAGTCAGAGGGTGAAACAAACAAATTAATAAGAAAAATTAAAAGCGCCAGCGGTGTATCTTACCTCAGACATCTCGCTACTGCTCGGGAACACTGTCCAATTGATCCCTCTGTTCGCTCACGTACTATTTTAAGTGAATCCTTATTATAACATGCACACAAATTTTGGGCACTTGTATTCGACTTAAGTCAATGTGCCACCATATCTCGTATACTTACTACTCCCTCCGTCTATGTGTAATAAGTCACGTTAGAAGGTGCAACGGGACCAAGGTGCGTGTGTGTGTGTGTTTAACAGCATGTGTGTGTGTGTTAGAGAGAGCGACAGATCGACCTACTCCTACAGAGAGATGTTGTGTAGTGTACGATTTTAGCCGCAAGAGTCGATGCATCCTCTCGTTTCTGGGCATGTCCGGTAGGGACATGCGGACAGCTGCCATGCCCGCTCCTGACCAGCCTGGCCCACCCAAAGCCCCTCCATCGCCCACGCGCGCTTCCCGCCCGAAACGGTTAGCGCCGCTCCAAAGAATCGGTGCCGCATTCATGCCCGGGCAGAGCGGACGCGACCTCTCACTGGCGCAAGAGTGATGGTTGCTTCGTCCGTCCAACTTACTGCTGGGTCTATGTGATTTGACGGCTCATTGGTCTTTATTACTGAGGTGGTAGGACTGCTGAATATCCCACGCTTTCGGCGAAAGGAGGTACTACTACTAGATTACAATTTTCTCCATTCTTACAGCGGAGGCGTGCAAGAGCAGTGAAAACACGCAGGCTCAGTGATTACATGGCCCACCTCACACTATCACCGTGTGACACCTAACTCTTTACATAGTACTCCCTCCGTTCCTAAATATTACTAGATGAGTCCCCGCGCGTTGCCGTGGAACAGCGGTATATCTCTCTGCGCAAAATTATCGATTTCATAGAACTGGAAAAAACTCTATAACCGCATGACAAATGTGGTAGCCAAATTAAATAAACTCCCATCATCATTTAGATCATCCCACGTAAGGAAAAAATATCAGCCAACTCCTACTTCATAATGGGATTATATTTTTCTTTTTGACATGTTAATGGGACTTAAAAGCTCACTTACATGCAAGCTACCGGTGCATGCTTGCATGCAGACATGTTGATGTGATTTAAAACCCACTCACATGCATGTGCCACGGTATTTCTGCATGCTTGCATGTGGCTTAGTGCGGAGCCTCTCAATTTTGATGATGTGGCTCAAGGAGAGGATTGAGAATTCCTAGTAGTGGGAGCTAGCTATTACTAGTAGATAAGTCTTTGTAGATATTCCACTACATACGGAACAAAATGAATGAATCTACACTTAAAATGCATCTATATACATCCGCATGTGGTTCATGGTGAAATCTCTACAAAGACTTATATTTGGGAACGGAGGAAGTACTAGTATAGTACGTACTGTAATTTATCAGCGAGATAAATTTGTACAATGCTATGAAGCTTCCAGCTTCTGTTACATGTATCTTGCGTCCAAGGTTGCCCGTTGCAACATTTCATCAAATACAAAGGAGACTAACATGCATGCTATTGCATCTCAATGATTGACAGATCATGGCAAATATGTACTCCCTCTGTTCCAAAATAAGTGTCTCAACTTTGTGCAAACTTTAGTACAAAGTTGTACTACTACTAAAGTTGACACTTATTTTGGAACAGAGGCAGCTAAAGAAAAAAAGATCCATGCAGTCCCTAGCCCTTGAACCGTGAACCCTGACCAGGCTTCAATTTGCTGGCAACGTTCGAGCTTCCTAATAAATGAAGTTTGCAACCTTTTGACCATCGGATCATTTTGTGCAGTTTCACCAAAATCGAGATGAGCATCCCTGTGGCAAAGAAATTGAAGAAGCGTGATTAGAATAAGATTACTGGGACTAGTTGATGAGACATAAACTCATCACAAATACAGTATGTAGAAGCCAGTAGAGGTATGTGTGGGGCAAAGAAGTAGAGAAATATCCACACGGAGTGATATGGGCAGCTGGAGCAGTGGTGCAAGCCGGTTGTAAAGGGAGTTGTACCTGAGGGACGTAGCTCAACCTTGAGGAGGGAGGCGGGAGGCGGCAACTGCCCACGTCGCGGCAGTGAGCAAGGGATGAAGGCAACCTCACCGGCTTTGTGAGAGGGAACGGCGGGGACCCCTGATTGGGATGTGCCGACAGTGGGTTTTCACCGTCGGCGACGGCCACCGCATCTACACTAAGCATCCACCCCTTCCCCAAGCGAACGTCATCCGCCGGGATGTTAGAGATGTGGCCACAGTCGTTTTGTGCGAGAGAGTGTGAAGAGAGCAACCCCAGCAAGCAACCGTGTAGGCTGGCCCGTCCTGACTATGTATATAGTGGAGCGGTTTCCTTTTCTCTCCATATGAACCTATCATATTGCGTACGTGCCACTGAAGAAAAAAAACTTTATTTATAAATGACGCGGCACCTACTACTCGTTCTCCTATAACCTTGCGCTTGGCATCTCCAAAATATTAACCTTGCGATTGGCTCTTCATCTCTTCGGGAAGTTGAGCAATAATGGTAGTGCAGTATATATCGTTCTGGCTATATGAGACCGAATGAATTGTTGCACGTCCTCCACGTGGGCGAGGGTCGAGGGGCGAGGGAGAGCGTCTATATACATCAGTGTTTGGAGTATGTACTAGTAGTTCATATTGAAATCTACTAAAGGACATATATATTCCAAACACTATGATATAATCTCTATAACCAAGGTAGTAGGGACGAGGAGTAAACGGAGCGAGTAGTAAATTTTTCTCCTCGTCCTGCGAGCCACCGCGCGCATGGGCGAGGGAGCGGGCGTAAGGCGGAGCAAGCTTCACCTCATCCTGCAAGCCACCGCGCCCGTGGGCGGGGGAGACGGCGTACTAAGCAAGCTTCTCCTCGTTCTGCGAGTTGACGGGACACATCAAAAGTACTCCAGTGTATAGAGCCTTGCCTCTAAGGTAGGCCCCACATGGTTTGCCTCTTTTTTTAACATAACACGTTAAGTCGCAATTTGTTTGTTCACCCGTGGTAGACGATCCTCCCTCCACCAAGTGGACAACCAGTACACGTGCCAAATTACCACGTGGGCTGCCTTTGTCGTACAAAAATGAGCTCCACCGTGTACCCGTGCGGGTGTGGTTGGGAAAGAGATGGGAGTACGTGTGCCGTGCATGCACCTCTTCTCTTCGTGCACGTCCCCCACCTACGTGGGTGTGTGTGAGAGATACAAACCGCGTTCGTGAGTGCTTTTTGTTTTGGGGTGGGGGTGGGGTGGGGGGTTGATTTCGTGAATTATTTGTGGGAATATGTGTCGATGACATCTCAAACAAAATTTTGCATGCAGTGTGTGTGAAATGGAGGCCTATCCATATCATACATAGAGGGTCGGGCAATCCACGAGAAGAGAGGGAGGGGTCATACCTATCAATAGAGTCGAAGAGAGGATCAAGTGGGTGGGTGCGAGATCGATGAAGAGAGCCATCGAAATTGTGTGTGTGTGCAAGTCAAAGATATAGGGCGACTGGCCTACCGGAACGTTAGAGGGCACATGTCAAGTTTGTGTGTGGCGGGGAGACATGACTAGAGCGCTCGATGTATCGGTGTGTGTGGGGGGAGGGGGTGGGGGAGGGGTAGGCAGAGGCCTAACTATAGAGGTAGAACGACTCGTATATGTGTTGAGAAGGAGAGACCCAGCTATGTCTTGAGGGAGATCGGTCGACATCCATACACAACTGAAGGACGGGAAATATGATGGGACAGAGAGAGAGAGGAGAGAGAGAGAGAGGGAGGGAGAGGGAGGGAGAGGGGTACAGTGATGGATGGGTGATGGAGTTGCTTCTCGAAGATGGTGGGAGAGGCCTACTAGACAAACTGAGGGTGGAACTGCAATGTTATCAATAAGAGTGGGGATGTGTTTCTGTGTGTGCCTGTGCGTGATAGATCTGTCGGGACGCATCCATGGATGATGAAGGGGAACCATGTGTTTGGTAAGCAAACCTAACTAGATCGGTAGATCAATTGTTGTTTTGTCGGAGGAAGGGAGAGACACAACTAATGAGGCAGATCGATTGACGTGTGGGTAAAAACGAGTTATAAGGACCTGGCTAGGTATATGTATAGCGAGAGATCGGTCGGTGTACGTCCATTTGTTAGAGGCAAATAAGGCCCAGCGAGATGGATAGACGGAGAGAATGGAGCTAGGAGGTGGTGCGAGAGGCCCAACTACTAGCTAGATAGGGGGGAGGAGTGTGCAGTTGTGAGATCGATGAAAAGAGGGGGCGAGAGTTTACACGTGTGTCTGACCGTATGAGAGACACGAGGCAAGGACACATAAAGGAGGAGATTGAAGGGGTGTGTGTGTGTATGTTGTAGGCAGGCATCGCTGGAGAGGTTTATCAATCGGTGTGTGTCGGAAAGAAGTTCTGGAGACTCTGGGAGAACGACCTAAAGAAAAAAATGAATGTGCCCGGTGGATAGAATGCCGGGGGAGGGGGAGGGCGAGGAGGGCGTGTGCATGCACGAGAGAAAGTTAGTGGTAGCTACAAAGGTTAGAGGATTGTGTGGGTGTAAGAGACTAACAAAGATCATAATT
Organism: Triticum aestivum; assembly: GCF_018294505.1. Taxonomy (NCBI): domain Eukaryota; kingdom Viridiplantae; phylum Streptophyta; class Magnoliopsida; order Poales; family Poaceae; genus Triticum; species Triticum aestivum. The sequence continues at coordinate 81,384,278 of NC_057796.1, read as the reverse complement.
TGATATGAAAGCGGATTCATATATTTGAATAGGAGATCATAGTGTTTTAAACATTGCATGCCTGAATATAGCGGTGATACACGTGATGTGCACATGTTATACCATAATGTGATAATGCATGGGGTTTGCAACTCACAGTTAAATTTCGAACAATCTAAACCATACTATACATCAAACAATCTCACATTTTATTTGAATTTGTGATAATGTGTGGCGTTTGCAGCTTACAACTAAATATCAAACAATCTAAACAATACTATATATCGAACATTCTCACATTTTATTTGAATTTGTGGTAATGTGTGGTGTTTGCAACTCACATCTAAATACTTGTAGGCGTAGGGGGCGGGGCACCATACATAATGTGGTAAACACATTATACATATGAGACATGGTTTAGATTATGAAGATCTAGCTAGAGCTAGAAATGTAATGTGATTTGAAATCAAAATAAAGTGGATTCAAAAAATCTAGTTCGAGTTCATATAGTACACATAGTTCATATGTAACTCGAGACTAATCATGTGGTGTGCTGTGAAGATAATACACAACCGATGGTTTAACTTGACAATATTGATGATTGTAGATCTTATTAAAACAGAGAAACGAATTCAAATGCTTTGACTTCACAACAATCATTACTGTAGATCTTATTCAAATAGAGAAACGAATTCAAATTTAGTTCATATTGAAGCGGTAGTATATACGTTTGGAATGCACTAAAACGTTCATTTGAGTAGTAGGTTGCATGCATTATACACGTAGCGAAATATTTTAATTGAACATAACATGAATTCAAAGTTTTGAATGAAATTTGTAGTGCACATTGATTTGGTATAGTACACGTTAGGCTTGTCCGGAAATTTCAACCCGCGCCTTGTTAGCCCGAAATATTTAAGATATATCTTTGTCTCGTTGTGCTCCGACAACTCCCTCCATCTCAACCGGCGCCTTGCTATTCTGAAATTACAACGCGCGCAAAAACTCCCACCTCCTGTGAAATCCCGACACGCGAAATGCCCGTGGTACCCCTGAACCGAAAGAACCACCTCAAATCGGTGGGGGTACTTTCGTAACTTACCCCACATTTCGGACAAGCGCGTCTCTAAACCATGGTTCCCCACTGCCATCCCATCCGCCCACCCATTCGTACACCGAGGCCGTGAAAACCCACGACGAAACCCCACACCCTGCTCCGTCCGCCACCCAGCCGGAGCCTCTTCCCCGATGACGTCATCCATAGCAACACCTCGACGTCCCTCATCCACCGTACCGGATGAGGATCCGTCATCGATCTCATCGTCCCGCCGGTTCAGTCACCCCGTCCTCCACCTCCAAGGAGCTGCCCCGACATTCCCCTCGTCTTTCGCACCACCTCCATTCCCACACCCCCGTCTTCACCTGCACCACCAGAAGAGCATCATCATCACCGTTTCCTCGGATGAAGCTGCGGCCTAATCGGCGCCACCAAAGAGGTTGTACACTAATCGCCGCATTTTCTTCTTGATTCGATCTCACGGTGCTGCCGGCGCTCGGTCCCGAGCCAACATGGCGCGGCTCCATTCACGGTGGCGTCGCCGGCCACTTCCTCCACGGCGTCGCTCCCTCGGCAGTGACGTCCACATCAGTAGGAGTTGCTGCTGCTTTAGCTCTTGCTCGCGCTGCTGCTCTGCTCTTGCTCTCGGTCCCCTGCCTGGTTTGCTCTTGCTATTGCTCTTGCTCGCGTTGCTGCTCTCGCTCTTGCTCTTGCTTGTGATGCTACTCCGATTTAGCTACACTTCAGTCGACTGAATCGACTTTTGGGTCAGTCGATTTTCAGGGGGTGGGGGGCTCGCCGGGGTGAAGGAAGAACCAGCCGCAGTGGGGAGGGCGGCTCGCCGGAGAGGTACCCCACTATCTATCTTAGGGTTCAGGATGGGGCGGTGGTCGCCGGCGGTGGCGGGGCGGTGGCGTGGGGATCGCAGGAGAAAAAGCTCGGCACGGGGGGGCCTAGAGGGATGGCCGGGGCGGCGGCGGACCGGCGGTGGGGAGTGTTTTCGGGGCGGGCGGGGCGGCGCACCGCCGGCCGCGGGCGGCGGGGGGCTGCCGTTTGGCCGGTGGTGGCTGGCGGCTCAGGGGGGTGGAGGTTGAAGTTGAACCGCAGGCCCTTGATTTCATATCCAACGGCTGCAAGATCGACTGACCAGAGATGAAAAAGTCAGTCGACCGACGTGTAGCCTCATCTTGCTAGTGCGTTCAGTTTCGACAGCAAAATTCAGTTTTGACAACAAAATTCAGTTTTGACAGTTAAGTTCAGTTTCGACAGTTAAGTTCAGAGATGAGCGGCCGATGTATTTTACATCTAGCACTTTGTGGTTATGTATTTTACGTCATGTATTGGAGATGCAATTAGAATTCCACTCAGGTTAACGTTGTTCGTTGTCTCTCTTGTCTTGCTTCAGCCTCGGCATCGTACAACTCACCGGAGCTGCTCCAACGACGAAACCCTCCATCACAGCGGAGCAGTACCTCGGGCTCCATCTCCAGGCGCCTAAGATCTTCTTCCCCTCCTCCGACAGCAAAGTCAGCCGGAGCATCCTCACCGGCCAACCTAATCACGCTGAGATCGACATAGCTTCGCCAAAGAGGTTGTACACTTGTTGCATCTCTTTTTTACTCTACATGTTATATATATTGTCCACTGAGCACACGGATTTGTTCCTTTAGTGTCTCCTTGAAAGAAAAAACGTAGGAATTTTAATTTTCACTTGTCCTCCTTTTCAAATTCCCTATTCATGAAGCACAAGACTAAGAGATAGTAGCATAATAGCATTACAACCGTACATTTTCTTGTGGTTTGACTTAATCTCACCATGCTTCTTTGCATCCTGTGATCTTCAATTGTTGTGAATCAAACACCCAGATTGGCAGAAATCCTGTGTTTTATAATTCTCTGTTTTGCACGTGCATTCCTATCCTATTCCTGTCTATTTCCTATCCCTGCATTGTTGGAATCCTCCAATTCAAACGAGCCCTTACAGAATTACTTCTCTTACAGATAGTTGTCAAAGAAAACCTTGCGTGGTTTGTCCCGCTCCTGCTGCGCCGTCGTCCACCCCAGCTCAGCTGCTCCAATGACAGAAGGGTCCAGCACAGCAGGGATCCGGCCTCCAGACTGTCTTTCGCCGCCTCAGATCTTCTTCCCCACCGCTGGCAGCCATGAAAACTGCATTACCATCATCAACCGAGCAGATGACCTCGAGGACTACACGGGTCCGCAAGAGAGGTCGCACTCTTTCGTGTCTGCTTACGTTATGCATCGCTTAATATTACATGCTACCTTATTGTCCTGTTCACCGATTAGACTCTGAGTCAGCTCCAAACTAATGGTCAAACTTGAGTTTTTAAATGGTTGTGGGGTACATATCGGGGCCGCTATCAATAGTATCTATCTACTATCTGGTTAATCTCCGGTGTCTACTATGAGTTTCATGTTGGGTGGGAAACAAACAGTAAAGAAGCCATTATCTGTATTTTTTAACTGAAGCCATTATCTGCCTGCTATTATTGATTTTGGGTCTATCCACAGGTTGCTACCATCACTCTGGATTTCTGCATGCACTCCTTACATAATCTCACTATGTTTTATTCCTATGCATGACAGTTATTGTAAACAATGGAACTGAACATGTAGAGCAAAAGAGACGAGCCTTGCGTGGCAATAAAATTTCATGCAGACGTCGCTCCATGGTAGGCGCAAAGGCAGCCCCCCTCCACGCATTTCGGATTGTAATCGAGAGGAAGATATCTGTTCTGAGGGGGATTCAGAAGGAGAAGACAACTCCTATTTACCCCCTGAGGTCTTCGCTCTAACTTGGCATGCTGATGTTGGTTATATCATGCATATGGTGTCTTGCATTGCTTACTTTATACATCAATTATGTCATCTGCTTAGTTTAGACATCCTTTGTGCGAATGCCATCTGTTTAGTTTATTCATCGTTTATGTGAATTATGCAATGCCATCTTGTTTAGCCAGGCATCATATATGTGAATTTTGCAATGCCATCCTGCTTAGCCAGTCATCTTATATGTAAATTATATCAGGCCATCCTTTTTTTCGTTACATATTACATTGTCAACAATGTTAGTACATTCAACTGCTCTTCATGTGCATCAGCCATTTGACACGGTGATGGCAAATTCTGGAGTGAAAACAAGGTCTTCAGAGCAGACTATGCTATCTGACGAAGCGCATATCTCGCTGGTTATGGATAGCTCCTC